>NC_056751.1:233554671-233602171 GCF_019279795.1 Protopterus annectens | reverse complement strand
GTGGTTGCCATGACAGTGGTAATTGGAAGTACTACACATGTGTACTCAGATATATATATGGCTTGCTGGATAAGTACATGTCCACATAGTCCCACCACATGTCCTGGACATGGAGTGTAGCCCTACCCCAGCCCCTATAGTCCCAATGTCGTAGTGCTAAGGGATGTCTGGTATGTATAGCTTGTATATTAATAGACACTTGCTACTGTCATTGGGATTGTTGCCACAGACATGGTGTGTGTGGAAGGTGACATCAGCTCATAACATGTGTGCCATTGGCTACTGACAGACATCCTAAGGTTATCATGGTACAGTACCTGCATATATAGCAGGCGCGACAACCATGTCACAGCACAGGGTAGGATACACCTTTGTGACAGTGCATAACCACAATCAATGTGAACACAGCCACATGTGGTATGCTAGCATAATAGTACAGTATATGGACTATCTGTCCTACACCATCCTCATATGTACCACTCACAGAATGACCCTACATATACTGGGCTGCTACACAGTCTGGTCTGATGGCTGTCTGTGGTATGGGACATGTGTGTGTATGGCCCTACAAACATGTAAGGTAACACGGTACCATACAGTGGGACAGCATGTAACATCAGATAGAAGGGGAGCTAGAACAATGACATCTACCACAGTCTGTACACAGGCCATAGTACATATTAACAATACACACACTGCCGACATTCACCATCACTACACACAGACCTCAGTACTATACAAACATGCACAGAATGTCTAGGTTATGGCATTAAATGTAACCCCTACTGTACATGACATGTGTAGCACTCTGATATATCACTGGCTTGTTATCAGATATGATGACACTATTTACGGTGTACAGCACATATGCACCACTTCATGCACAACATATGTACAAAGGTTGACAGAGGTGTGTCTGACAGCACATAAACAGGGCCAGTATAGACATGTTGCTGTGATACACTCATTAATCTACCATTGTAGCGGGGTTTGTTGCAACATACGTCCAATGAGGGATATGTAGCCAGTAACTGTCACAGCCTTTACCATCAACAGACTGCAGTCTTCACACTGCCTTCTGCATTCCACAGATAGATACATCGTGGCTAACCCTTGAAACCAAAGACACAACACTGCCCAGTCTGCAGATGACCCTGCAGATGGGGATTCCTGATATACATGGAACTGACATGGCAGGTATTGCGACATATACGACAGGCATATCCAGACAAACACTGTTAATCCAACATTACTCCATATGCAGTATAGAAGCACTTACAGTCTGTAGTCAGGTCAGACACATCTCCCTCCTGTTTGTTGCCCTCTTTTCACAGTGTATGTTGTTAGAGGTAAATCCCCAACCCATCTGAAATGCTGTTTGCCAAACGACAGTTCTAGCTCCTGTTCACAGTGACAGACAACGGCCAACACCACCAGGATGTTCACAGCTATTGGAGTGCATTTCCATGCAATTGGCTATGGGAATGTTACCACACCTGTTCCACATGCAATCAGCTAGGGAAGGGCTGCAATTTGTGCAGAGGCCATCAGCTGATCATGAGCATCACTTAAAATACACATGCTGCTGCCTAAACAATGCAGATGTGAACCTCTACATCTTCCAGAGAGGGAGTGGGGGAGGCAGACAGAGGCAAATACATGTCAGGGAGGGGTGGGAGGGTATAACTGATGCATGTTTGTGTCACACACCTACCAGTAGAGGGTATCAAACCCCCGACAGCTATCTAGTGCTTTCACAGTTCGATACTGTTATTGGATGTGCCACATGGATTAGCTGGTGGGGAGCACTCAGAACATATATGTGATGGCGAGTGACATCTGCAACAGGGATACTGTAGATATACAGTAGGTGACGTACACGTGCCTGTCTGCATGAACAGGTGCCAGTGTCAGCACAGGCACACACACACAGGGACACACACACACAATAACACACTTGGCAGGGCCAGGAGTGCGACTTGTCACTAGTGGGATTGCCACAACACATCACTGTGCAGGGAACACATGCACCACACTGGTCATACGGAGGTCATATGGGCAGTGAGTATGAGGGTGTGTCAGACATCAGGCAGCATGCTTCACTGTGCCCTGGAGGGAGTAGTGCATGTGGATGTGGGCATACGCACCATACAACACATACACGAACACACTGGGTGCCAGTTCAGGCATGCGTGGGTGCATGTCTGCACGGGTGTGAGATGGCCAACAGTGCCAGCAGGCTATACAAGGGTAGGCGATGGGTATACCTTGGCATCAGGCCACATGACAATGGTCTGCATTGTGGCACAGGCCTGTAGCTTCTGCATTTGCCCACACAGGTGGGTATTGCATCCATCGTCTAGTCACCTGGATGACTATTGTGTGTGGCCAATGCTGTGCATTACTTGTCATGTATGTGTTCCCTAGTCCATGGCATGGATGGTGTCTAGGATGTGCACACCTCCCACATGCATGTACAGTGACATGTGGAACTGTACCTGGGGTGTCTGGCTCATGCTGTGAACACAGCTTATCATCAGATGTGCCAGTCTTGCCCACCTGTGGCAGGGACTGGTACTGGTCAGCAGATTTACCCTGCACCTACATTGATAGCATGCTAACAGCATTTCCTGATATCAGTGTCATCTGTCCATACAGGGCATGTTGTCAGGCATGGTATGTCCATTGTGGGTCACATGTGAAGGCACAGTGAGGTTGTTAACTGTGATTGGCTGGCCTTGATGTCACATGTATGATTGTGGCTTTGCACCCCAGCCTCACAGCTATTTACATCTGTTATCCCTGTATGGTTGACATTGTGATATATAGTAGGGCCACCATAAATGAAATTAGCAAAACCCCCTCCACATTGCCCACACTCACAACCACCTCTACACAGGATACGAGTTACACACACACACGCACACACACACACACACACACACACACACACACACACACACACACACACACACACACACACACACACACACACCTGTCATGTCTGGGAGTAAAACCCCTACCTAACTAGCTTGCTACACTACACAGTTATAGTACACGCCACGGACATTACTGAAGTACATCTTCCCCAAAGGTGTATTTCACAATTAATGACATTAGCAGGACTACCAAAGTAGGGCATTTGTAATGTACTGCAAGTGAGTAGCCTATAATGCATTGCCCCATACACAGACACTAAAACACACACAAAACATCTGGAACTGGCATGGAGAGAGATGGAACACTAGCACTATTCTAAATCACACTACAGCAGTACGCAGTTACAGAACACGCTACGGCGATTACTGGGCTATCACTTTCCCAGAGGTGTATTACTAGGTGAGTGACATCAGCAACCTTACTAAAGTAGAGTATTTGTATTGTACGGAGTGTGAGTAGCCTAAAAAGTGTTGCTCTCTACTCAGTCAGACACACACACACACAGACTCACACAGTTGCCAGGTCTGGGATTGAACACCTATCTAACTAGTATATCATACTACAGCAGTGCGCAGTTACTGAATGCGCTACAGCGATTACTGGTCTATCATTTTCCCAGAGGTGCACTTCTAGGTGAGTGACATCAGCAGCCTTGCCAAAGTAGAATATTTATATTGTACAGAGTGTGAGTAGCCTAAAAAGCATTGTTCTCTACTCAGTAAGACACACACAGATTCACACACAATTGGTAGGTCTGGGGTTCGAACACCTACCTAACTAGTTTATCACACTACAGCAGTATGCAGTTACAGAACATGCTACGGCGATTACTAAGCTATCATTTTCCCAGAGGTGTATTACTAGGTGAGTGACATCAGCAACCTTACCAAAGTAGAGTATTTGTATTGTACGGAGTGTGAGTAGCCTAAAAAGGCTTGCTCTCTACTCAGTCAGACACACACACAGACTCACACAGTTGCTAGGTCTGGGGTTTGAACACCTACCTAACTAGTATATCATACTACAGCAGTACACAGTTACTGAATGCGCTACAGCAATTACTGGTCTGTCACTTTACCAGAGGTGCACTTCTAGGTGAGTGACATCAGCAGCCTTGCCAAAGTAGAGTATTTGTATTGTACGGAGTGTGAGTAACCTAAAAAGCATTGGTCTCTACTCAGTCAGACACATACAGACTTGCCAGGTCTGGGGTTCGAATATCTATCTAACTAGTATATCACACTACAGCAGTACGCAGTTACAGAACATGCTACGGCAATTACTGGGCTACCACTTTCCCAGAGGTGTACTTGTAGGTGGTGAGTGACATCAGCAGCCTTGCCAAAGCTGAATATATGTATTTTACTGAGTATGAATAGCCTAACAAGCATTTCCCTCTACAAATTTAGAGACAGAGAGGCACACACACAAACACACACTCACACAATTGACAGGTCTGGGGTTAGTCCTACTACCTAACTACTCTGTCGCTACAGCAGTACGCAGTTATGGGATGCGCCATGCATATTACTGAGCTATTGCTCTCCCAAAGATGTAATTCACATTGGATGACCACAGCAGGCTTTTCATACTACTGCTATGGTGAGGGCAGTGTGTGCATGGGCCATACCCCATTCATGTAGGGGTTGACATGCCACATGCGGGCACACACAGGGTCATATGTCACAGGTGCGTGTATACAGCTACTAGATGGCTACTTCCTTGTACAGTCTTGTTGCACAGCTGGCACGTGCACCACATAGTCTGTCATGCTGACAGGTACTGGTGGCTAGTATCCATAGTGGGTTACATCCACACCTCATGTGTTGGGGGCCCTTTGGCTGAGTGCCGGTTGGGACAGGCCTGCATGGCTCCTTGTCATGGTCACCCTCTTCCACACATCTATGCCCTTGTACCTGTGGCTTATTATAGTGTGTTGTCCTTGCATATTTGTCTGTATTCCTATCCACTGTGTGTGCAAGGCAGGAGTGGTGCATACTGACATGTGTCTGCACTGAGAACTGCAACTTCCAGATATGTCTGGTCCACTGGTGTTTGCAGACATGGCTTTCATGTGTTTAAGTGTGTGAGCATGCCCAGTATGACCTCTCAGTATGTTGTTGACTGACAGTCTCTTCATTCCTCTATGTTTGTGAGCATGCCCAGTATGGCCATCCGTGTTGCATGTGTGGATGACATCCAGGTAATTTGTGCTGCGGTGCTGACCTTTGTGTTGTATACTGACAGGTAACATGCTGTGTCTGCATGGGTATCCATCGATCATTTGCCATTGGCTGTTGCTACATTTTTTCATAGCGGGGACACCTGACTGTTTCTACTGTTCTACACAGGAGTGGTGGGGGGGACACCTGACTGCTACTCTAAGTGTACATTGGATGGGGGGGCAACTGACACTTGTCCACATTTGCTAGGACTGTACTGGTATGTCAGGTACTCCATTTCAGTCTGTAGTCTTACCTATCCTGCTGGCTAGAGGCTTACCAGTGTACTAGAGATCCCAGCTTTGTTTACCTACATATTAGTTTCTGACTTACTAGCCTTCACAACTTACATTCGACTGGCTGGCCTGCTGCGGTCTGTCTGTGTAGGCCTGGGGGAGGGGTTGCCCATATCCAGGGCACATTCAGAGGCCATAGTACAGCATTTGTTTGTGTTCACCTGTTCTGCTGGCTCAGACTGTTGTTGGATATGTGATCCTTCCTGACTGTCATGTGTGGCTCTTATGGACACCCATGTCACTCAGGCCATTTCCTGCAGTGGGTTTTGTCACCCTGTGTATTATTGGCTTCTGTGGTGACTTCAGAATGTGTTACAGATCTCATGATGCCACTATGGGTGTCTACTCTCTGCTGCCTTGACATCCAGCCACCCAATTCCCTTGCATGTTCACATCCATACCATAGCTACAGGTGAAAACACATTCTACTCCATTTGGCAATTGTTAGGTTGGTTGACTTACCTTGAGGGTGTGCTGGACTTGAGGATGGTGCTGGAGGGCTGCCTATGTCGGATGCACATAGTACACTCCCTATACATGGTTGGGCACAAGTAGTGTCATGTTTGGCATCCCTTTTACTGTATGTGCAAGTCAGAAAGAGGAGTCATTCCCTGGCCCCTACTGTGTCAGTGCATATGCTATGCGTTGCCTCTTTGCCAAGGCCAGAGCATACTGGGAATGCCCCATTCTGCCTATTGGGACAGACTCAGGTTGTTCCTCCTCCGAGTCACTCTGTGCCTGTACAGGCCTAAGCATTGTTGGGGGCTGTGTGGCCCTGACCCATGCTGTTCCTGCTGCAGCTGTTTCCACAGGATCATATAGTGTAGCATAGCACATACCATTACAATCTGGGTACATGTAGCTGGTGAATACTTCATGGCTCCACCGGATGTGTCCAGACACCGGAACCGTCACCTGAGCATCCCAAACACATGCTCTATTATATATCTGGCCTGTGTGTGTGCCTCATTATGGCATTGTTGTTCAGGTGTGTGTGCATTTCTGATGGGTATCATCAGTCACGGCTCCATTGGGTACCCAGCATCCCCCACTAGGTGACCATAGGGGATGTCCACATCAGCAAATCTGTGGTACAGCTGCATCAGTTGCCATATGTGTGAATCGTCATAGCTTCCAGGGCAGCCAGCACACACATTCAGTATAATGCCCTGGGCATCACATACGACCTGGCAGTTGATGGAGGGGATGCCCCTATGGTTGATGTAGGCCCTACCCTGCTCACCGGGTGGTGCTTTGATGCAAAAATGCATGCAGTCTATAGCACCCACTATCCCAGGGTAGTTAGCTATTTGGTGGAAGAGTCACATATTGTGGGTCATCACCTCACATGTGTTGAGGAAATATATGTGCTCACTGGCATGTGCTGACATGGCATCCAGGAACTGGTGGAATACTCTGGATGCTGATGCCTGTGAGATGTCAATGTTATCCCAGTTGTGGTTTGAGAGATACCTGTGGCTAGTATACCTAGGCCTACACATACCTTGGTATCCACTGGGATGGGTTCCCCTCGGCCAGTGTGGTGTGTCAGGTGTGGCCTGTACAGCTCAACGATTTGCTGTAGGAGGTCTCTGTCCACCCTATAGCACTCCACTATCTCCAGCTCATGTAGCCCCTGGTAGATTACCCTGGGTCTGTACACTCTTCTCTGTCTCCTCACTGTGGGTTGTTCGGCAGCATTGACATCCTCACCACCCTCAGCCTCTTGCACTTGTTGTTCAATGTTACCTGCTGCAGCCCTTCTCATTTTGTAGGTTTGTTTTTAAAATTTCCCCGTTTGTATACACTGGTAGTGTAGAATGTGGAAAAACCAGGGGGGTAGGTGTTTGCTTGGTTTATAGTGGTGTTCTCGGCTGGGCTGGTCTGGTGCCTGTGTAATTAGCTGATTTTGATACATTTCACCTGGCAGCTCAGCTAGTTCTCCTTGATTACCTTCCTACTACTGTTTTCCCTTCCCATTACCTCCCTGTTTAAGCCTGTGTGCGCGACGCACAGAGTGCTCATATGTGCACAGAGCTGCTATTTCCTGGTTTAACTTCCTATTTCTTCCTGTGAAACCTGGTGCAAGGCGCACACACCCGCTTACACTTTGTAAGGAGTGCTAGGCAGTTTGGACACACGTCTAGCTTAATTGTGCTAAGCTAGGAACAGTCCCAAGTCACAGGGCTCCAATCCACTTACAGTATGTCTGACACACCCGCCCATGATGTCACCTATCTCCTAGTCTTGCACCCAGCTATTTCTACTCTTACACTCTTGGGACCTGCCTCACACTCTGGGGAAATCTGAGATTTACTATCCTTCCCCTCATTTGCATAGGATTGCCTGCTAATGCATAGTTACGTGCCCCACACTGGGCCTCCCCTCTTAGCAACCATTACTCACTGGCCAGGTTGTCTTATGCCTGTCATTGGCTTGCATGGCTGAATACTGCTTTTAGTTAGAATGCTTATTTTAGATTTATTTTATTATTTTCACTCCGATCCTGTTTGTGCGCCGATGCTGCTTAAACAGGCAAGATCGGTGAAAGGAATTTAAAAGTTGTTTTTTTTATTTTTATGCATTTTGCATTGTCAGTGACTTTCTACTTGGCCATTGGCATGCTTCATCAATGATATGCAGCCTTTATTTGGAGCTGTCATAGCTCCATTTTGTAGTTTGCAGAAACGTACTCGGTTACTAACCGAGTACATTTCTGTAGACTGCACTCGTCCTGCACTGACAGCTGCCTGCTTCCTGGATCGCAAATTACCATCATTTGCATGGTTTTCACCTGCAAATGAGGGTAATTTGCATACAGGGGCTCGATCTGTGTAGGATTAGCCTAAGAACTCATGTGCACATCCCGCGAGCTCGTTCCTGGATCGTATGTCGGCCATATTGCCGAAATATTCCTGCACGCTATAACAGGCTTCGTAAATCCGGGAGAATATGTATTTATATATATATATATATATATATATATATATATATATATATATATATATATGTATACATATATATAGAAGGAAGTAGGAACTGAGCTGTATGTTTGCTAACAAATGAATGCAGCATATATTAGTATTCTCCGTTATCTTAATCAATAATATAATATATATAACTATAAAGCGTTGGGAAGATATTGCCCACTGCCAAACACGAAGAGCCTCTCAACATAGGGAGTAAGATCTGGTTCCTCCTTGTTTGTTTATATACCATACCACTGACATATTGTCTGATTGGATTGCTATTGTCCCTAGTGGAAGAAAGTCGTGAAGTGCTTGCAATGCTAGTAGCACTGCTCTCACCTCTAGTACATTGATATGCAAGTGAGCCTCGTGATGCCCCCCCCCCCACTCTATCTGGGAGGCATCAGTTAGTTCCTATCGTTAGTTGATCGGTCTGAATCCACCAACGAAGGTCCTTTTTGCAAGATTCCATTATCAAAATAGGATGAGACAGAGGCAGATGTTGAAGACACCACTGGGAAAAGAGTAGCCATTGAAGGATTCTCATATGTAGCCTGGCTAGTGGAACTAGAGTTATAGTAGAGGCCAAGGTTCCTAAAAGTTTGAGCACTGTCTTGGCTTTGACTCTGTGTTGGGGAAGTAGACTGTTTATCTGTTGTCTCAGATTTTGTATTCTGTCTGCAGGAAGATGAGCCACCATGGCGACTGTGTCTATTTCTGAGGCTACAAAAGTCAAATATTGAGAGGGCAACAAGGAAGACTTTTCCCAATTTATCGTAATCCTTAGCTGAATGCAGAGTTGGATGGTTGAATCCCTGGCTTGTAGAAGTAGGTGCCTGGTGGTGGCAGGCAGGAGCCAGTCACCAGGTACGGAAACACTTGGAATCCAAGATATCTCAAGTGAGCTGTCACTACCGCCACACATTTGGTGAACACCCTGGGGGCTGTGGTGAGACCAAAGGACAGAGCATGAAATTGGTAATGACTGGCTCCCAGCCGGAAGCGCAAATGACTCCTCGATGCTCTGTCCATTTTTATGTGGTAGTAGGCATCTTGGAAGTCTATGGAGCACATCCATTTGTTTTTCCCTAACAGAGGGAATACAGACTGCAGTGTTACCATTCGGAACTTGGACTTCTTCATTGATTTGTTTAATTTGCTGAGATCCAAAATGGGCCTCCAGTCCATACCTCTCAACCTGGAAACATCAAAAATCTGGACAAAGGCCCATGAAAAATAGGTACAAATGTGTATGCTGATTAACATAAAATTTGCATACATAATTATGTAACCCCACCCACTCCTCTGGAGTTGTGGGATACCAACTTTTAAATGCAAATTGAAGAATAGACAAAATATAACCAGAACAATGGTGTTTTTATTTCTATTAACATTTAAACGTGTATAAACTTAGTATTGGGCATCACATTTTAGCCCATGGCAATTATTCTTGCTTGCCCCCCCCCACACCAGCTTCCAGTACCACTAGGGTGACTTTCCCACTTCTTGCCATTAAATGCTGAACAGGTTACCAGGCATTACCAGGCATAAGGTTCAGTGAGTTGGCAGACTTTAAGGATTCAATGTGAGATGCATTGTTGGAGATACTGGGTAGATAGATTGGTGTGATGAAGGAGATGATTTGTCTGAGCTATGAAACAGAATCGGAATTGTCCAGATATGGTAAGGCCTTGCTGTGTCTAATAATGGTGGCTGCCAAAAGAGCAATAACTAGAAAATGGAAATCAAAACCTAAAGCAGCTATACTACAAGTAGTGAATATAGTAAGAGAAATAAAACAAATGGAATTGAGATCTTTAGAAAAGGGTAGAAATAAACTACATAGGAAAAAATGGGAATTGTGGAAACAATACATACAAGGGAGGAATGAGGTTTAAAGGGTGGCAGGACTTAAATGAGCAGTGCAATGCTTGACTGAAAAAGATTGGGTAGATTATAAGTGATATATAATGTTTGCAACTGAGAGTGTATCAGTATGGTTTGTGATGTAAAATGCTTGCAACTAGGATTGTATTGATGTGGTTTGTTTTCATTTGTGTAAATGTATGATTGTCTATATAGTAAGTAATTGTTTAATAAAGATATTTCTTGTTTAAAAAGGGTAGGAACTGAATAATTTATGTAATGTTGCTTAGGTTATGATATATTGCAATACATGTAAAGTAAAATGTTTATTGTTAACTATAGTGCGATTACTTTTATATGAATGTAAATATGCCTATGTCACAAGTGATAATTCAATAAAGGTGTCAAAAAAAAGCACAGTTCAGCAGACCACTGAGGAGCCTATTTTTCCAGAGCACTGTCTGGTTAACTGACTTGTCAGTTACAGAATGCAAATGGTGGCTGAAAGAGTCAAACCCTGGACTGCCAGATGCAGGTCGCTAACAGCTCAAAATTTTAATTTACTGTGCTGACTGCCAGGTAAATCAGAATCTGCACTATCTGGTTTGCTCCATCAATAATTGCCTTGTTTTGGTAGGGTAAGCTAGACACTGTCTAGCGAAAAGATGTTTCCAGGTCTGTACAGCACAGTGTGTGTGTGTGTGTGTGTGTGTGTGTGTGTGTGTGTGTGTGTGTGTGTGTGTGTGTGTGTGTGTGTTGGGGGGGATCATTATCGTGCCAAAATCACTCTTTATGCTCCTTTCATACTACTGGCTAAACAAAGCAATCGTTTTATTTTGAATGCAAAGGCTACTGTTTATGAATCCGTTTGGCTTTTGCAAGCCCACATCAATCTTTTTCTTGCCAATTCAGTAACTGGTTTCTTTATCATGTAGAGCCGAATTGCTGATATTGCCTTAAATAGTCTTTTTTGCCAAAACTACTACATGCAAACTATTTTGGCACCTAAATCTTAGTTGTTTTTCTGTAAAAGCACATTTTTTTTTAAATCAGGCTAATACATCAGCATTATGGTATGTAAACTGTCTTTATGCTAAACTACCTTACATAAATCATTTAACACCATAAATGACAGTAACTTGTCTCCTTGAAAAATAAATAGCACATAACTAAGAGACCCTACATACTTACACTTGTACCACCAGTTCATCTGAATAATCACTATCATGCCAACACACATTATATAAGCTATTTCCATCAAAATTGACCAGCTATTATGTAAAAATCTAGCATTGCTTGTAAATCAATTTTTAAATGCATAACTACTCTATGTAAATTATTTCTTTGCATTAGCACAAAGCCTGTGGTTATGTAAAAACATTCAGTATGGCTTTTTATAGCTTGTCTGTATAAACAATGGGTTGGTTGCAAAATACATAAGATGAAAAAGAACATGAAGTCAGCAAAGAACCTGCCCATATCATCATCCACCATCTGTCCCATCTTTATGCATTTTGTTCTGAAATACAGTTCCCCTTCTCAGTTTCAGGCTGTAACACAATACTGTCAAATGTTTATTATAAACAGAAGTTGCCCTGCCATCAAGAAGAGTACACCCTATGCATCTATATCACGTTATCGAAATCTTACTACATTGAATCACTAAAGGTCGACCTCTAGTGATCGATGTAGTAAAACATCGAATAACATTTAAATAAAACAAAACAAACAAAAATTAAAAACTAACTAGCGTAGGCAGGGGGTAAACCCCCTGCACCCCCCACCCCCCATTTAAATATTCCAACTCTGAGACTATACTACATTGAGGTAAATGGAAATCTCCCCTATGGAGATTTCCATTTACCTGCATGATGTTCTGCGCTTTCGATGTTGTGGTGCCGACAATATCAGCTTCGACATTGTCGGCTTTCGACATTGTGAAGTAGACCCCACCCTGAAACCAAACATATATTATTTATTTGACCAGCAGCTGGAGACAGAAAAGAAAGAATGTTTACTATTGTGATCATTGCAAGAAATACTCCGAATGGCAAATCCCCTTGTTGAACTCCTAAAGGAGCGTGCACAGTGATTCACTTCCACTACATGCAAGTGAGGAACAAAGTAACGTTAAAGCTTTAACCTGCAGCTACTGAAGGAAATCGTTGAGCAATTTTAGAAGCATGAATGATTTATATAGGAATGTGCTGCATTATCAGGAAATACAGATGAACTGGAGACAGAACATTATTTATCAGAAAACCAGAGCGTCAGCTAGTTTAGAATCAGCAGCAGCACCGCAGTGTATGTTTAGTGTGAATTTTTAGTTCCCCTAGTTACCCGGTAAATCATCGACTGCATTTGAGTGTTTTTAAAGGGCCAACATGTAATCACTAAAATCTAAAGAAATCAAGTAACAGAACACCTCCAACGGTCCTACCTCAAAGGCAGTCATAAAAAAATCGTAACTCCAAAGTCCGATGACTGCACATTTCCATATAGCGCTGCCAGCTGTATAGTTATTGCATTTTACATAGCTTACATTCTTCACAGTTTAAATCATTAAGTGCCAAGTGTCAGCCTCCACTGCAGACAGTTATTACTTACAAATAATTATCAGTTTGACACGTGCAGTATCAAACTTAATCAAAGAACAATACCATTAAACTGCGCAGAGACTGGAGAGAGAGAGAGGAAGAAATAAATGCTTACTTTTTTGTTTCATTTACCCTATACACTTTTTTGTTTTTTTTACTTACTTGAGGAAGCAGAGAAAGTCATTTTTTCATTCTGATCCTGCCCCCTGCCTTCAAGTGCCTGTGGAGACTTAGAGTGCTGCTGCTGTGTGGAGTGGACGAGAACACTGCAGAATGTTATCTTTAACTTCACTGACTTGGCAGAGAGAACTTAAATTGTAAATAGTTGTGGCAAAACAGCCAACTTGCACTTGCAGCTGTTGTATGCTGCTTCCAAAAACAAGAAAAGCAAACATTTCAGAAATGAGTGAACAGGCCGGGTACAACACTAAGGAAGTCTGCATCGGTCAGTATTGCGAAGCTGATGCACGCGCCCCTGCAAGTTGTTGATGACATCAGTGGCCACTTCAAACTGAAAAAAAAAAATAAAAAAAGAATCGGGAATTGAAGGGGGCCAACGGAAATTTGTGGCACCCCATTATTTTGCCTTCAAAACCGGTAAATACCGAGGAATTCAGTATGGTTGAGAGGTATGCTCCACAGCCTGTTCGTTTTGGCACTAAAAAGAATCTGGAGTAAGTTCCGAATCCTATCTGGTCTGCGGGGGCAGTTTGGATGATTCTCTTTTGAAGCAACTTTTGAACTTCTATAGTTGCTTGATCCCTGTGATTGGGTGGAACATCTGGGATTTTCTTGGTGGTATGAGGTGGAAAAGAGTATGAGATTGGTATTTGTCCCGCAGGGACACAAAGCACTGGCTGGAGAGAGGGTGCTGAGGTTTTAACTCTGCACACTAGGCTGAGATCTGGACCCCTATAGCTGTGCCAGTGGAGAGTCTTATTGGGGACCTGGAGAGCAAGGGGAGCTTATTAAGCCCTGACTGACTGTGATCTCTGTGTGTTCTTAAGGGAAATTGCACTGTAATGTATTTATATCCTCCTATATGATGCCCTCACTGGTGTTAGTGGTGAGGATTGATTCATTGATTAAGGGACTAGGGCACAGGAAGGGCCACAGATGCAAAGAGTTAAACTCATATGCCTAAGTCATTATTTGATCACTATAACTACAGCGATTTAACATCCAACTTCCTGTCCATTACTCCCTACCCTAACCCTATACCCTCTTTCAACAACTCTGAAATTGTTATAGGTTTACTAAAATTAGTAATCATAAAAGCATCTGCATCATCTGCCTTTATATTCCCCTGGTAGCAAATACCAACACTCTAGAAGACCTCCTCTCTGACCTCTTCCAATATTAACCTGAAACTATCATTCTGGGCAGGATGTAAATATTGACTGGGGAAAAATCAATAACACCAATCCCACTATAGCCATCAACCTATTCAAATTCACTCAACTTACTAATTCCATTACTAGACCAAACAAACCAAACCCCTGGCACTATACTTGACTGGATTCTAGTTTCTCATCCAAACAAAGTTATAAAATCAGGAGTCTCTCCCACCCACTAGGAGACAATTTCCCTGCCTTCGCCATTCGAAGCCATCCCCTCATCCCCACTCTCACCACTATCTATACTCACAACCTATCTAACTTTTAACCCTACTTCCCTTCTCTCACTCTCTTAAGCTAACAAACTGAACTCTAAAAATACTACCATTAGACAAAGCCATTGACTACTTCAATTCCACATTCTTAACTATCTCAGCTCTCAAGCCCTATTAGAACTAAAAAGAGTCAAACAAAGAACTCTGGCTCACTACAATAAACTAAAAAGATAATAAGCTCAAAGAGATAAAACCTGAAAGCCTTACTTTAAACATATATGATCCACAAAAGTTTCCTAAATATAAACAGTTAAGAAACCTAGTCAAAAAAGCAAGTCATTAAAGATAAAAAGTCTTACTATATCAAACTTCCCAAGAAACCATGCAAGAAATCCTGTAAACAATTCTGAACTCTATTACCCCTCCTAGACCAGGTGGTGCACTAAAACAACCCTCTCCTGATACCACAGCAAACCTAACCATGAAATAGCCTCCTTTTCAATTCATTTTTCACTTCTTTCTATTGCTGATCTAACCAAGACCTTCACCAACAATAACTCTCCTCCCTTCCCTGCTCAAGCCAGTCCCTATATCCTCCTTGCCCCTTTCTTTCAACTCCAAATCTGTATCCATCAACCTAATGAAGAAACTTCTCCAAAAACTAAAGCCTTGTTCCAATGCCCCTGACAGCATTCCATCCTCCTTCCTTAAAACTTCTTCTTGACGCTTATTGCCATTCCTTCAGCATCCTAATTCATTAGAAATGTCTTTACTCATACAATGCATCTAAACTATGGCTTGCCTTCATTCTGCTCCTCTCTCTCTCCACAAGGGTGGTATAAATTGCTCTGTCTCCAACTTCCATCCCATAACCATCCTCTCTTTTATCCAAAATTTTTGAAAATGTATCCACCTGCAGCTCTTGTCATTCCTACCAAACACCAACTTCTCTCTCCTACTCAACACAGCTTCTGCCCTGGACATAGTACAACCACCAATTCTTCTTTCCTTCTTGCACTTTTCAACTCAGCATGTGACTCCTGGTAACATAGTTCCTCTTCTTCTAGAGACTTATCCAAAGCCTTTGACACTCCATCTTCATTCCCACCTTCTAAACCACCTATCTAATCTCAACTCTGCCAAACAACTCTTTATTGGTTCTCCAGTTACCTTTCAAACAGGTCCCAAGCTAGAAATGAGGCCAAGCTACCTCTTCCTTCCTTCCTACACCTACTGAGTACCCTAAGGCTCCATTCTCGCCCATTACTATTCAACATCTTTATTAATGACTTCCACAAAGCCATTCCCAACACCAAAATTGTGCAGTATGCAGATGATTCCACTTTTTAATCTGTTGTGCCCCTAATCTAGCAGAACTAAAAGCCATAACACAGACTGCCTTCAACCACTGAAACTGGATGCTCCAAAATCATCTCATTTCTAAATGCAAATTAAACAGATCCTCCTTTTCATCCCATCTAAATCCACATCCTCTAAATAAGGACTCATTTTAATTACCAGCCACAACACTTCCACCATTGAGATTGTCTCTCCACCAAGCTTCTCAGCTGCTATAATTGATGACTAACCAAAATTTAATGACCATATCCAGCTAAACATCAAAAACACACACATAAAACTTGGCTTACTATATAGAAACAACCACTTCTCTCTCCTCACACTAGACTTACCTCTTGCCTCTACCTTTCCTTCTTCCCTCCCTTTCTGTATGATTCTCCTCACTAATTTATCTTCCTTCACACTTAACTAACCAAACAGTGCTATAACAATTCTAGATTTGCCACAAATGTCAAATCCTCCTTCCTATCACTGCACCTCCTCCTTTCCTAAACTGGCTTGAACTACCCAATCACCTTGACTTTCCAAATCACAACAGCCTCACAAATTATTCTTCCACTCCAATAAACTGCCCTGCTCTTCTTCAAATATTCTACAGCCTTATACCCCCCCATTAGATCACTCTAGATCTTCTCACCAAAACCTAATCAACATACAAAACCTAAGCTTCAGCATATAGTCAACTGCTCCTATTCTGTACCCTAGCCAAAATGGAATGCTCTTTCCCTACATACTTAGGTCCTGTAATTCAACCTTAACATCTTCAAAACCATCTTCATTCTACCTCCTCACAAAACTGGAAATGTAATTGCACTCTCAAGCCCATTCCTCTCAATGCTATCCCTCCCATTTCCTGGCTAACGCCATTTTCCCATCTAACCTCCTTAAATTTCTACCTAGATTCCCACTAGTACATTCTGATTTCAAACCATGTCAATATTTCCTCTTGAACTATTGGAAATTGTTACTTGTTATTCTTTTATTGATAACTGCTATTTGAATACAATTGCCTCTGAATAAATTTTTTTATGTACTGCAATTTCTTTTGCAATTTTTATTGTAATTAAAACTTTGGAGCTTTTCTCCCGCCTCCACTGAAAACGGCCCACAAGCCCAGTGGACCTCCCCCGTAACTCAAACTGAAATAAATAAATAAAGCTACAAATTTTACAAGAAACATACAAAAAAATATTTCAAATTTCTTTGCTCAAGAATTCCTAGAGAAAGTAAAAAATGGGCTCAAAAAGGGAATAAATGTAAGTATTATTTTATGCATTTGCTAACCAGGTAAACTCACTGGAGAAAGTGTTGCTTTCCAGGGCAACCCTGGATCACTGCTTGGTTAAATGATTTGTTCAAATTCACAGAAGTCAAATGGAAGTGGAAGGATTCAAAACCCTGTAATGTTGGATTACAGGAAGCAGTTCATTAATAGCTCAGAGCCTAGGTACCAAAACAACTCTGCTTACTTCTAAAAGCTGGACAGAAGAGCAAGTGCTGCATGACATGCATTTTCTGGGCACAAGACCAACAAAACTTGAATACTAAAAAAATTTCTGTGTTTTACAAGAAAGATGTTAAGGGGATGACAGGACATAGATATAATACAAAATCAGAGATGTCCCAAAAATCAGGGACAGATATGTGAGGCACACTGTGGTAATTCACCAAGAAGATAATTGATCTGAATGGCCACAGAATGGATTTGGCCTGATTTGAGAATGCCCAGAATTTAGTAGCCTCGATCTTCTTCACCACTGATCTGACATCAATACTTTTAGTGTTCTTTTTAATCTTTTTTTAAAAGATTCTAGGCTTCCAGCTGTCTAGAATCAAAGTTTATGCTGGATCCAGTCCTGCCTATCATAGAATACAATGCCACCTTTGAATGGTCTCACACACATCACATCTGGAAAACACAGATAACCTTTACCAAAATATCAAAGGCTTAAAAAATAAGTTACTGTGAAAGCACAGCAAGTTCTGTATCCCACATTTAATAGCCTATGGTCTCTTACGGGTTTTATGTGCATCACTTATCATCAGCCCATAAGAGATCCAATAGTGCAAGATCTCTAATACAATCATAAATCAAACAATCTATTTGAAATAAAAACAAAAAGGTGGGAGAGATAAATTTGCTAGGCAAAGTCTACTCCCTTCTCTGGTGCAAACATCCTCTCCACCATACCCTTTATCTACCATCTTCCTTCAAAAAAGGAGGCTAGATAATTGATCGGGTGTTCATAACTAACCCCGGATGGCTCTTCCTACCTGTCCCTCCTTGGAAAAGTGAGGTAGACTTAGGTTGGTGCTGGGTAAGGTGTTAATGGCCTTCTGTCCCAGATACCTTATATTTCTATGATTCTTTGTTTACAAAGACTTATATGGGGACTATATTCAGTTTCCAATGATTGACTTACACAGAAATCACTGATACAAAAATACCAATTAGCTGCAGTATGCTGGAAGTCCTTTTATTATCCGATTTTTACCTGAATTCTGAATTTATACTATCAGTAACCTCAGATCGGATGCTGCTGTGCCAAAGATAAATTTTCAGTGCTACTGGAGAGACATAAATAATACCTAGAAGGAGAAGAATCAAATTAATATTCCACCCACTTCTGAATTAAACTCTGTCATTTGCCTCCTAACTCACAGTGAATACGACTACTTTTATGTTCTGCTTCTGTTGTGTACATGTTGACTAGCTTATATTTTCATGGCAGGGCTTCCTTTAGGCCTGAAAAAGTCCACAGCACCACTGTGTATATAGTTAATAAACATATAACAAATGTTTTAAAATGCAACCTGGCTAAGCAGACAGAAATTAAATACATGAAGTGTAATGAGTTATGCTCATATTATTACCATTCTGTACTCTGAACAGCACATTTTTAAAACTCCCAAGTCAAAGAGAAATGGAACCTAAATACTTTAATTCCACCTTTAATCCAGAAAGGTGTATTTTCCTCTCCTATATTGTCTAGCACTGAAAAACAGATTTTCAGCTTGAAAAGTATGGTTGACTGTATTCCAAACCAGAGAACAGATCTAGTCCTCCTTGCAGCACCAATGTCTATGTTTAATTACCTAATAATTCACAATGATGTATCCCTCTTTTTATTATTTTTCCACAGTTTCCTAGTCTCACCCTTTCTACTAAACATTCACCGCATCAAAGAAACAAGGCCGTGACAGAGACAATTCCTGACTCAGCCAGTTATCCCAGACTGGATCCTGTCAGAGAACACCTATTCACAAATTATGCAAAGCACTGACATCTCATCAATCCATCCTGACATTTTTATGATGCTTGACCCATTATATATTTTCTCTCATGAGACAGTCAACTAATTTTTGAGGAATCAAGCATCACTATACCTCCTTCAATCTTTCCTTTCCTACCCGGCCATTAGACTCTACACAAAATTTTGACTTCTGTGTTGTATAGAGATATTGGTTGTACTCTGGGATTCTCTTGCCATAAAGCAACACTGCTTTGGGCCTGCCCATTGTCCATGCTCATGCTCACATGCTTCCATTAAATTCCACAGCAAAGCATCCATCATCTGGTAATCCCTCCCTTTGCAGACATCTACTGTTAAGCCATTGAGTACTCTGCCTTCCCTTTAAATATCTGACTGGTTCTACCACCCTTATTTCCCAGTTTTAACCATCAGTTCTGTCCCCTAAAAATCTCTCCCATATTCCAAAACTCTTTCATTTTCTGTTCTTCTTATATAAGCCCCAAAACAAAACACTTCTCTAATATTTTTGTAATGGGCCCCACCCCTACCTCCTCATCTTTAACATTGTTAACTTCCGATAGCAACAAATTCTTTCTCTCTGTCTTCCCTTTATCCACCACACAGCTCTGCTTGGCCAGTTCTTCACCAATTTTATCTTCCATCCTTTTCAGTTTCACTCACCTTTCTCTTGGCTCCAATTCTGATCTTCATCTGTTCTGTCTCTGACTTATATTTTTCTTTCACGTCACTTACTCCTTGCCTCTATTTTCCTTCCACAGCTTACCTCTGACCCATCCCATTCTCACTCTCTTCCTGTTGCTCATTATTATCCTATAATACTTCACTCATTATCTTCTGTACTGCCTAGTATGTTCCCCGCTGCACTAATAACTGGGTATCACTCCTCCAAATTATCCCAAAACCTGTCTCTTTATTCCACTTCATCTGCAGAATGCATTATTCAAAAATGTTGTGCATAGTGCACTCAACATCAGTCAAAACCCCTTATAAACACCTCTTTAGTCACCACAACAACCTCTCCAGTCTCCTGCCTCTGGCTTTACTCAAGACATTGTGAAAATCTGAGCCACACTCCATTTGCCTCCAGTTCCCAAACATTATTTTCGGGCTCTGATTTTTGTTTAAGGAATTTGTGATGATTTGTGGAAAGTATTAATTATACTCCTACCAGTATATATGCACCATGGGATGGATGACTAACTTAATTTCTAAGACAAGTGTTTTATAGAGACTCCAGTTGTCAACCACAAAGAAAACATAACTTTTTTCTTATGCTTTTGGATTTTATTTTTCCAGTAATTAATTAGTCCTTGCACATTTCTAAGTGGCTCTTAAGTAGTTGTTATTAGTTTTCTAACTAGCTGCGCCCTAAAACTTAGGTGGATGAACTGCCAGTTGATATAATCTTGCTTTATAGTCAAGGCTAGCTCTCTATATCAACCAGAGGAGAAGTAATGGATAATAATTAATAAAGACCATGATTTAGCTGGATGTAAATATGCTGTATCGTATGAGGTAAGATGATCCTTCCAATAGAACAAGGTGGTTTAGGTTACCTGATTTGAAGGGATATTTTAGAGCTACACAGTTAAGACTCATATATGCATAACAAGCAGAAAGTTAAAATTCATGGAAAGATGATGATGATGATGATGCATGGTAGTAAATTCAATAAATAAGAAATGATTTGAATGCAGATCCTTAAGGAAAATAACAACACATACATAATACTGTATCTAAAGCAGTTAAGACAGTATTCAAAGAACTAAACCAAATGGCACGGAAGAATAAAATTTGATAATAGGATGACTGTAATTAGGGCAAATAAGACACAGCAAGGAGAGGCCATACTTTTACTGGAGAAAACTTCTGTAAAGGAACCAAGGTATTGGAGCAAATAACTAGAGAGGAAACATAACAGAATGGGAAGAAGCAAAGAAAATTTGGACTTATGGCTAGAGATCGTCTTCCTTACTGAGACCTGAGCAGCGTGAGGAAAGGATAGGGTTCATGAAAGACCTGCCTTTGTGTGCTCCCAGCATAGGTTGTTAAAGAATAATTAGTATGGCTTATAAAACATTGCACAATAACTATAGAACCAATGAAGAGTTTAGAAAAGATTAGGAAGAGAGATTGATAATCAATCTGTACAAAACAATAGAGGAAATATGTTGGGGTCCCAAATATGCAAATAACAAAGTCTAGAAGATTTAGGATTTTTGTTGGAAGCATTTTGCATAGGTATTTTTATACCCATGCAGACTCCATATACCTTCCTGCATGGTAAATGTTAGAGATGTGATGAAGAAAGATGTAACTGGGAACGCTCTCTAGGACTAATGATTGCCTACACTTTTCAAGGAAACTGTACATGAAGATAAGAAAAGTGCCTTTCAATCAAAAGCACTTTTGGGTAAAACTGAGCTAAAAACAAAGAAAAACATGAAAAATGGCTTTTTCTGAGGTTCATTGCACAGTGTATGTTGAAAATTCCTTTTCCCCACTATAGTGTGATCTCGAATGAGAATATAACATTAGGGGTAAAGGGCCTTGTCCTGCATGAACATGATTACTGTTATCTTTTTTTAATCTTGACTTTGTTTATTTTAGCAGACTTTCGAGAAAAGTCTGCTCCACTATTTGAAGTTTTGTTGATACGCCACATCGGGTAATTAGTCCCAGATACCCGGGAACATATGTTTTGGGAATGCAATGAGTTGTAGACTTTAAAAATTCCATACAGAGTACTCTGTTAGAAAATATTGTGAGCATATGGGTGTAATCTATGAAATTATTCTTTGAGCTGAGATATGATCTGAAATGCCTAGACATTGTAAAGACTTTTAAATTTAATCTGGTATTAATAAAAAGCAATTACTAGAAAATGGAAATCAAATCTAAAGCATGTACTTGAAGTAGTGAATATTGCAACAGGGATAAAATTGGAAGGGGGTTCTTTAGAAAAGGGTAGGAGGAAACTATATAGAAAAAATGAAAATACATGCAAAATAATGTTTTGGAGGAGGAGCAAGTTTGAGGGAAGGCAGGAAGTGACACCTGAGTACACATTGGCTTGAAGGCTATGGTGCAGCGTTAGCATTGTCACTTCACAGCAAAAGGTTCTGTGGTTCACCCTCAGTTGGACTGCCTTCTGTGTGGCATCTGCATGTCCTCCTGTGGTCAAGGAGTTTCAAAGACATGGTAGGTGCTGTGCCTTCTGTGAAGGTTGGCACCGGGTTGGCAACTCAGCACTGTAAAACTCCACTAGCAATCAGTTCATGGACAGATCCACTGTGGTGATCCCTAACTGGGAAAAGATAAAAGACATTGCTTTTATGTAATGTTGGATTGAAGATAATTGTATAAAAGGATGTATAGTGCTTGTAAATGTAGCTCACATAACATACTTTGTTTTCTTCTATATAAATTCTATGTCTGCTCTATGTCTTAAGTGATAATTCATTAAAGGTGTTAAAAAAGTTTTATCTCTGATGTAATTCTTATAAATAGAATGCAGTTTGGTAAAACAGTATTTATTGTGGTAATATCTCCACTGACCTACAAATGAGAGTATTATGATTTCCCATTTTTGCTATTATCTTTTGTCTTGTGAGAGGGCATCTACCACAGGATTTTATTTTTAGCTAACTTAAACACATCAAAGAAAAGAACCGAGACAGTGTCACTGGAAAAATCACTTACACTCCATATAGAGACAAAGGAAGCTGTAATTTGATCATTGGTATTCTATGTGAATAGAAAGAATAGCCTACAGAAGGAAGATGAGCATTATATCATCCTTAGGCACAGATTGCACTGTGGAGAATGAGAAAGCTTACCCCAAAAAATCATGTTAATATGATCCCACCTATAAGTCATTCTGGGCCCAAGCCAAAAAAATCACAACTGCTGTATTAATACAGAGTCTTAGTACAATTTGGGAATATTTAAATAAGATTGACCAACTAGTGTTTGTTTCTCAGGTTTCACACCAAAGAGAGCTAATAAGAGTTGAAACAAGCATCAGGCAGATAAGACAGAACTCTTCAGCTATATCAGTGAATGCATACTAGGAGTGCTTAAAATCTATATAAGATATAAATTCTACACTGATTGGACTACATTACAGTGACCATGAAATAGTGGCAGACCACTTTGCAATTAAGCCATGATAAAAAGACAAATTATTATTCTGGGGATAAAAATTCAAAGCGATATTCAGGGTGACTTTCTGTCACTGTTGCTATTCTGTTCCTGTCTTTAACCATTTAACTGTCTACTTAACAGGTTAGGCCATGGCTATAACTTCACCCTAGAAAACATTAAAGTGTAAAAACTTCTCATATCTTCTTCCTTTGTCATTGAATTAAAATTGCATAGCTCATCAGATGAGGAACTGAAAGTACAACTGCAAGTTTTCAAAACTTTTCAGATGATATAAGAATGTTATTTGTCTTGATAAATGTGCAAAGCAACCTTTTATAGCAGGAACCTGCAGCACCAAGAAAACATCAGTTTAAATAAGAATGTGATATAAAAGAGCAAGAGGGAGTATATAAATATTTTGGAATTGAGGAAGCATTAACTATAAAACATGAACAAATGTGAATAAAACGTGAGTAAGGAATCCTCAGACTTAAATTAATCCTGAAAATAGCTGATGTTTTCAGGAACAAAATTTAAGCTATAAACTAATTTTGCTTTTCCTGTCCTGAACTTACAGTTTTGGGAGGACTGACTGGCCCTAAACGCATTGGATAGATTAGATAGGAATGAGACATGCTTCTATGTTCACCAAATGATTTTATAAAAATCAGTGCATACTCAGCATATTCCCATTCTGAAGGAGGGATGAGCCTTTGAAATTGATTACATTAAGTTTAGATTCAGAAGTCTGGGACTCTTCACACACACATCTGCTGACCTCACAAGACCCAAATGTAGTGAAAGTTTTGAAACATGAGGAGAATAAATCTAAGATGACTTACTCTTAGGCTAGCAGAAGCTCATCAGGATCAAGCAGGAATGGAAATCAAACCAGAAGTAAATAAAATCAGGGCAGCAAACTGAATTTGCCAAAAACAAAATGAAAGAATATAAGGGGAAAGACCAGATGAGAAGGCAAGAAATGTGGAAAATGCATAAATATAGTTGTACTATAGAAAAAATATCTGAAGAACCCTCATGCTGATCAGAACGAAAGCAGGAATGGTTGAGAAGAGGATAATTAAAAAAAGATGAAAGGTTAATATTGGCAGCCTAAAATAGTGGGCTACACACGCTGGTTTTACCAAGTCCATTGAACATGGGGAGAAACAGACAAATGTAGGTTTTGTAAAACAGAATTGGAAACAGTTGCACATCTTGCTGCTTTTCGGTTTACGTAAAATGGCAGAAGGACTATATACTGAAAGACATAATAATGTGGCAAGATTGTTGCACTGGGTTATAGACATTATAGTATTGAAGTGGCTGGAAAACACTGGAAACATGAGCTACAAAACATCATAGGCACCATGAAGTCTACATCACATGGGATCACCCATTACCAACAGTCTGCTTGATAGATGCTAGAAAACTGTATATACTCTTTCAAGAAAAGAAGACAAAAATAGCATTGATCGATTGAAATCTAATACCCAGTGACTACAGTGTCTTTATGTGACAGAGAGACACAAATCATAAAATAGCAGGATTTTATAAGCAGAAATGAGAACAATGTGGAAGAAAGACTCCAGATAGTTCCAAGGTATTAGGAGCAATGTGGTCTTATAAAAATAATCTACAACCGTATTTAGATATGTTACCAATACATGTAACTCTGCACGAATTGCAGAAGGAGCTATTATTAAGCACATTGCAGGTGCTGCTAAGAGCACTTCTGGCTGACATCAAAAACTGAAACAATGCTTCACTTTATGAACTTTAATTGTACTTTGACATAGAAATGGGGTCCATTCCCATCACAGTAATAGAAACCCAAATACTTGGAGAAGTTAAAAGGAGAAAGATAAATTGACAAGATAATTGTCTTATACATTAACTCTAAGACAAGCTATATAATAATACCATCTTCTAAAGTCTGAAGATGGTAATTTCACTAATGACACTACAATAAACCTAGAGATGTTTCAGATCATTTCCAGGCCACATATACCGCAGTCTCCTACAATGCTGCTTTGATGGATATAGAATAAGTTAGTCGCTCAAACCTTCATTAGTTAGGAAAGCATAGGTGGACACCTGAAACCATTACAATGTGAGAGGAAGTCTTTGGTCCTATCATAGAATTACCAAATTTCACACCTCTGAGAATGTGATTCCAACTTTTTGTTTGTGAAACAATTTCCAGTACAGCTTCCCATTCCTATCTTAGATGCTAGGTGTAGCGTGGCAGTCTAGAACAACACTTCTAACTCCTTGCAGGAAACCGAATTACTTGAACAGTCTTCAGTGTATCTAGAATTACAGAGCCATCCCAATAGCTGAATATAAATGATAAGATCTTTGCTGAATTCTTGGCTGCAAGGCTTACAAGCATTAACATAAAAACTAGTAGCCACTTCACAAGCAGGTTTCATCCAGGTAGAAGATCATCAAACTACTGAGGGCTATTAAGGTCCTATGGGGTGGAAGCTATCATTTGTCCTCAACATTATTGCCTTTATTCATTTGTTAAACAAGTAGATGGGCTTTGTCCAAACACCCTTCAGCTATGACCCAGGACCAAAGTAAATCATTGTAGTACCGTGACTACATGACAGAGCAAAATCCCAAAAGGAAGGCATCTCTGATCGGGGCATTAGCAAGAAACCGACCTCATAAAATCATCATCAAAGGCCAGTTTCGGAAGAAAATTGTCTAGACACTAAAGATAATCACAAGGCCTTCTTTAGTTATGTCAGAAACATGGACTTAAAAACTCCCAGATATGCTCTGAATTACGTGCATAACGGTACAAAAATATACCGAACCTAGCAGACATAGCCAACATCCCACAGACAGATTCAGCACAACCGCCTCCTCCTCCCCCCAAAGGAGCAAATGCCTATCCTAACTGAATGTAACCTCCTGACATCACAGATGCACAGTGAAAGCTGCCTCTCCAGCAAAACACAGCATCTATGGACTGACGGTGTCCCAGGCTGTGTCTTACACGAAGCCCAAGAAGAACTAAACCCTCACATTAAGTCACCAGTTCAAACTTAGCCTTACTTCACAGGATATGTACCCAAAGAATGGCTGCATTGCCACAGTGGTCCCACTCCACAAAAGGTGGTGCCACTAACGGACCCCAGAAACTACGGCCCCATAAGCCCGACTAGTCTGGTCTGTAAAGCCATGGAGCCGCATTATCATGAACTCATAAACAAAGACATTGGGAGCCCCAGACACTGGACCCCTACCCACCAAGCTTTGTTAAGGGCAGATCTTGCCTCCAAAACCTAGTTGGATTTCTTTGAAAACAGATACCAAAGCCATAGATGAGGCAAGGTAGTCCACACAGCCTACCCGGACCTTGTAAAAGCTTCGACACAATAACACCCACCTGGCATCATAAATGAGCTTTACCAGCTTAAATATCAACCCCTATACCACAAGATGTAGTTGCAAAACTGCCCAGAGATAGAACCCATATAGTCAGAATCAAAGAGGTGCCATGTCTGAATCCAAACCAAGTTACAAGTGGCGCCCCACAGGGCTCAGTTCTGACCCTCTTGTTCGGTATATACTTCTCTGTGGTTCAGCATCGGGGATTATTATGCTGACAAAGTTCGTGATGACTGCAAACTGGGGCCATAATCGACTCCAGCTGACACAAGCATCCTCCAAAAGGGTCTCACAGGAGACGGATGCTTGGTGCCAGAACCACGCCTCAAGCAATGCTAAAATGTGCATAGCCATCCCTTTGGGAAAACATGGTGCCTACAAATTACCACATAGGTGGTAATCCATTAAGTACAGAAGAAGTAATTAGAGATTTGGGACCAACGATAGTAATCTCTCCTTTGATAATCACGCTGCCAAAGTGGTTGTTGACCTTCTATATAGCCCACCTTATCACCTAGTGGGTTCAGATTCAGGATCAAGAGAGGTCATTGTGCCCCTCTACTCATCTCTCACAAGGCCCATAACTGAATACAATGCCCCTTTAGATGTACCTTACTCCGACACCTGCAGCAACCGACAGACCCCAAAAGTACCTCACCAAGAGGATCATGGGCTACAAACAGATGTCCTATGCAGCTCTAATTAAAGAAACTCCAGCCTCTACTCAGTTGCTTACCACCACAGAGGTGATCTATGCCTGACGCATAAGCCACAACAACCCAGAATTAATGGACATGTCTAATTCTCAAAATCCAAGTCCCCAGGAGCTACACACCCAGGACCTAAACCTCCAGCACAAAATAAATAGGACATGCTGAGGACAGATCTGATTTCCCAGAGGCTCCCTCACTTGAATAGAATCCCAATTCATGTTAGACATAGCCCTTGCTGACCTCTTCAAGCAAAATTTGGACGCGGATGGGAAATCGCAATTCACCCTGATCTCTCCTCCTGTCCCTTGCTAGACAGAGGCACAGCAAACCATCTTGTGCTGGGTACCTTCTGTGACTCACTTTACAGAGGCACAGTAGGCTAATCTAATAGGGAGGCAGAAGCCAAATACACTCTGGCTAGGCTTATAAAATGCCTAGGGCAGATAGCCCAATACCTACCTATGAACCTATGAACCTATAAATACAGATGCAAACAAGGGAAAAAGGGTAAGCATGAAACATACAGGTATATAAGGTGAAATAAAAACAGATATAGGTAACACACATTTTGAATGATACATACAAGCAAATTAAGTCAAAAACTTAAATGATATAACAGAATTTCTGAAGCATTAACATTGAGGAATAACCATACTCACTTAATAAATCATAGATTTTTTTAGGTTTTTACAGAAGAAATGTATAACACAATTATTAATGTGTGTGCGTGTGTGTGTGTGTGTGTGTGTGTGTGTGTGTGTGTGTGTGTGTGTGTGTGTGTGTGTGTGTGTGTGTATATATATATATATATGATATATATATATATATATATATATGTATATATATATATATATATATATATATATATATATATATATATATATATCCCCAGATTTATTTAATCTGCCGTGGGCAGAAATAAACTGCAGTCCTGCACGTGGCGGCAGTGGTTAAGACGAGGGAGGCAGCCTTTCATGCATATTAATAAAGGCACAATTGCCTTGAGCTCCAAATTCTACACTCGAGCATAATTTAGTGCATGTGGCTTGTCCTGGAAGCAGAGCTCTCAGAATAAACATGCTCCTGCAAAGTAGAACAAAAGAAAGTACCATAAATAAATGAGCAAAACCGGCTCATGTGGTGTCCGTGATATCTCCACTAAGAGTCTCCATGTGTTCAACAGCAGCAATACATGGAAATAAAATGAAGAAACCCCTTGTATTCATTTTTTTAAACCCTGAATCACAGCTAACCATAGGTGCATGAGGTTTGCCCATAGCTTAGCCATATGGTTAAAGCAGCTGAAAAGGCTGAAGAGGATAACAAGGAATATATATGCAAATGAAACAGCACAGCAATAGTGTAATGGTTAGGAGCATCAAATCTAACAAACAGGCATTCCTGGTTTGAGTCCCACTGCAGCACATTGCAGAATTTTTCCATGTGAAATCTGTATGAACATATTTTTACATCAAGCTTGCCAGCATAACTTACATAATAACATGCTAAATGTGAATCTGGAGTACTGCATGAAATGCACATGTGAAGTGTCAGTGTCATAATGAATAAGGCACTGCAATGCAGGTTTAAGCACAAATAAGTCATGTAGCTTGGCATGTCTAAGTGTGTTTGGCGTAAGGGGGTAAGCATTGCCTACATAGATTAAGCAAAGTAGGAAGTTAACTGAGGTGTAAGAAATTGTAATCAGAGGTTAGCAGTGCTTACTCATTGTGCAAACCCGCTTACAACTGCTTTAAAGTGCCTTTTAACCACTCTGGATCCAATGGCCCATATTCTGCCCAGCAACAAAATAAACTGCCTCTGCAAAGGCTCAAACTCAGGACCCCAGCCACACTATAATCACCTTAAAGTTAACCACAAAGCCATCATAGCAATAGACATGCATGGAGGTATCCGCAAACCACTTCTCACCTACAGGAAGAAATCAAACCAAACATGTGGAACTGAATCTATATTACAGTGTGAAGTGGGTATAACCTGCTACATAACCTAAATATGTAAACTGGAGTACTGCAGTAAAGGGCCTAAGATGTGAGGTGTTATTGTAATAAAGTGTTGAAGTTCCCAGGACCCCCCATACACAGCTTTTAATATGAATCAAGGATACAAGACACATATATAACATGTAACGAAGAGAGACATCAATGCCAAAAGGCAAATATCATGCAAATCTAATATTAAGCTAACCGCTAAGCATTGCACAGCACTGCTACTCCATACTACTGGCAGGATACTACCAGTGGGAGAAACAGTGTCAACCTGCAAAGTCAAATGCTAGATTAAAGCATAAGTAATTGGGTCTGGCAGGGCCGATTCCAAAAATTCCAGTTAAAAGAGTCCTCGGGTAACATACCATGCCTTTACAGAGTAAGCAAAAGAAGGATATGTATGTTTGCGTGACTGAATGTGTGGGAAACCTATGAAGATCAACATGGGTGAGACAACTACATGATGGGTCCCGAGCAGTGGAGAGTTGGCAATGTGTAGTGGTGTGGTGGAGATTCGGATGGGAACCTGTAGCTGATGGATCTGATGTGGAGGAGGAGGGAGGGGTGGAGGGAATGATGGATAAGACATTATCAGGCCGAGGCGTGCTGGGGTTGGATGGACCCATTCTAATGGGACCGCCCCCATGGATGTAAGCTGTAGAAAGGGGGGGGCAGGAAGGTAACTGAGACATACCATTTCCCATGGCAAAACACGTTATGAGTAATATCTTATGTTGCATAACCCATGGAATAACATATATATATGACCTGTATGCAGACATATATATATATATATATATATATATATATATATATATATATATATATATATATATATATATGTATATATATATATATATATATATATATATATATATATATATATATATATATATTAAAAAAAAAAAATATATATATATATATGTGTGTGTGTGTGTGTGTGTGTGTGTGTGTGTGTGTGCATAGATATATACAGATATATATCTATGATAGGAAACAGCAACCAAAAAGAATGACATATGTTTACAGGCTATGCTACAATGGAGTGTGAGGGGGTCCAAGCAAGAAACATGTAACATGTAAATGACCCCCCAGCCATTACGAGAGAGAAACATACAAGCAAACCCACAATAGCAAATAGTCTACTGCTCCCCAGACCACAGGCAGGATACAGCAACAGCTGGGGGGGGGACTGACAGTGGACCCTTGAGAAATGTAATCTTGGAACAGAGACAGGAAGTGGGGGAGTGGGCAGTGTGTAGTGGGTGTGTTCAGGATCCCGATCTGCACCCAGAGTAAAAGATGAGTGCTGTAGAGGAGGTGCAATTGGGAGAACTATGGGCCCAGCTAATTATGGGTCTATAAATGCCATACATGTATGCATACATATACAGATATATATGTATATATAGTTATGTAGATACATATATATATATAGTAGTATTGCAGTAGAACATATATATTGAAGGAGATGATACATCTGAAACATGTATGTGTCGGCGAATGACTGACCTTGACCTATGGTCATCCATGTCAATTGCCAAGAGAATGAGGTACAGGCCACACATATAGGCCGAACATGCATGAACATATGGACAGATATGCAATACCAAATGTGAACAGATAGACAGCTATGGGTATATATATATGTATATTATGACTCAAAATAACATATAACTTAGCAATCCCATACATAGATTAATGTTCAGTGTAGCCATCCATATATATATATATATATATATATATATATACATACATACTCATGTTATATATATATATATATATATATATATATATATATATATATATATATATATGTAAATACATCTACCTTAGCTGAGCTATATATTGTCCCAGTTCTAATCCTCTGTATATGGGGTTTTATATGCTTGCAGATATATATATATATATATATATATATATATATATATATATATATATATATACAGATAGACATGTGTATATGATTTCCATATGGGAATGGACTCCTGGCCCTCTTCTTTTACTTACAACAGACCATGAGCACAGTTAATGGGGTGGGGACACAAATAGAGGACACCTGGTAATTACTGCTATATATTAGCCCTACCAGATATGCTATGCAGTATTATCCAGCACATGCAATGCTTAAGTACTTGGGACCCACCACAACACAGCTACAATGCTCCAACAGTAATCCAAGTCACCTGTACATGTCAGGGCAAGATCTGTAACATATCATGCAGATGAGCGAATTGCTGGGAATGTACTATGTTTAAGGGTACATTACAATGGTACAGATATGCATGCACATCCATACATTGACAATCATGTGCACAATATATATATATATATATATATATATATATATATAAAATATATAGGATATGGGTACATGCACATATACACGAGGATAGTAGCCATACATATGTAGAAATGGGTGGATTCACAGTTTTAAAGTATATCAGCCTGACCTGTAACTGGTACCTGTGAGCATGTGTGGCAACCAGCCCCAAAGGGGATGCTTACATTGCCTTGCTCACATTTGGACATGACACAACACACACAGGCCCATGTATACACACAGATAGCCTTTATTTGTGTACCATACAATAATATGTCTGCATTACTGAGAGCACACAGATGTTGATGTATATAACCAGTGATGGATGCAAGAGCCCCACACAAATGAGTAGATGCAGACAGTGTGGATATATAGCATGCATAGTGTCAGGCCAAGCCCTTCCATTCTAGCCCAACAGTAGACAAAAAGTTTGCCTGCATGATACTAACAATCAACAATATCAGATGTAGTTCAACGGCCTCAATTACCCTGTAGTCAAGCCCTAGGGGACATTTGTACTTGTGGTAATGTCAATGTATCTGTCACATGTATGGACCCTGACCAACACATGTTTTGGGAGTTCACGTTATGACTGGGATGATAATAGGAATGCTAGCAGTAATTAATGATAGGCCATTACCTAACAACCCTAACCATTATCACAGCAGGACAAAGCCTGCCATATATGTGGAGGACAAAGGCAGGAACACAGGGCCATACTCACAATATTGCAGTAACACACTCTGGAACATACTGGTGTTACAGGATGTGTTGCAACATACCCTTATGCAGGAATAAGACATCAGGGACACAAATGGATATAGTCATGTACTGCTAGCATGCAACACACACACTGCCAGTGTAATATCCGACACAGGACCTGTGTGGTGGACAGACAACACATGACAAGCACACCTCTGTCCAGCTAGAGGATAGGCCCACAGTAGTGAGCTATGCAGACAGACTGCAGTACAAGGTAAACTAGTATGTATACACACACACACACACACGCCCTGTAACACCAGTACTATGCAAAGCATTACACCACTCTACTCACAGTCTGTCTGTATGTCCTGATCCTCATACATATATGTGGCTGCCCTGAGTGTGCATGTTCTCCTGTAAGAAGTATTGCAACCTGCTGTCTGTAACATTGATGCCCACACACAGGAAGGATGTCCATCACACAGGGAATGTACAAGGAATATACACATGATGTACGGATTCATAGTGGGTGGTTGCCATGACAGTGGTAATTGGAAGTACTACACATGTGTACTCAGATATATATATGGCTTGCTGGATAAGTACATGTCCACATAGTCCCACCACATGTCCTGGACATGGAGTGTAGCCCTACCCCAGCCCCTATAGTCCCAATGTCGTAGTGCTAAGGGATGTCTGGTATGTATAGCTTGTATATTAATAGACACTTGCTACTGTCATTGGGATTGTTGCCACAGACATGGTGTGTGTGGAAGGTGACATCAGCTCATAACATGTGTGCCATTGGCTACTGACAGACATCCTAAGGTTATCATGGTACAGTACCTGCATATATAGCAGGCGCGACAACCATGTCACAGCACAGGGTAGGATACACCTTTGTGACAGTGCATAACCACAATCAATGTGAACACAGCCACATGTGGTATGCTAGCATAATAGTACAGTATATGGACTATCTGTCCTACACCATCCTCATATGTACCACTCACAGAATGACCCTACATATACTGGGCTGCTACACAGTCTGGTCTGATGGCTGTCTGTGGTATGGGACATGTGTGTGTATATTACAAACATGTAAGGTAACTACCATACAGTGGGACAGCATGTAACATCAGATAGAAGGGGAGCTAGAACAATGACATCTACCACAGTCTGTACACAGGCCATAGTACATATTAACAATACACACACTGCCGACATTCACCATCACTACACACAGACCTCAGTACTATACAAACATGCACAGAATGTCTAGGTTATGGCATTAAATGTAACCCCTACTGTACATGACATGTGTAGCACTCTGATATATCACTGGCTTGTTATCAGATATGATGACACTATTTACGGTGTACAGCACATATGCACCACTTCATGCACAACATATGTACAAAGGTTGACAGAGGTGTGTCTGACAGCACATAAACAGGGCCAGTATAGACATGTTGCTGTGATACACTCATTAATCTACCATTGTAGCGGGGTTTGTTGCAACATACGTCCAATGAGGGATATGTAGCCAGTAACTGTCACAGCCTTTACCATCAACAGACTGCAGTCTTCACACTGCCTTCTGCATTCCACAGATAGATACATCGTGGCTAACCCTTGAAACCAAAGACACAACACTGCCCAGTCTGCAGATGACCCTGCAGATGGGGATTCCTGATATACATGGAACTGACATGGCAGGTATTGCGACATATACGACAGGCATATCCAGACAAGCACTGTTAATCCAACATTACTCCATATGCAGTATAGAAGCACTTACAGTCTGTAGTCAGGTCAGACACATCTCCCTCCTGTTTGTTGCCCTCTTTTCACAGTGTATGTTGTTAGAGGTAAATCCCCAACCCATCTGAAATGCTGTTTGCCAAACGACAGTTCTAGCTCCTGTTCACAGTGACAGACAACGGCCAACACCACCAGGATGTTCACAGCTATTGGAGTGCGTTTCCATGCAATTGGCTATGGGAATGTTACCACACCTGTTCCACATGCAATCAGCTAGGGAAGGGCTGCAATTTGTGCAGAGGCCATCAGCTGATCATGAGCATCACTTAAAATACACATGCTGCTGCCTAAACAATGCAGATGTGAACCTCTACATCTTCAGAGGGAGTGGGAGGCAGACAGAGGCAAATACATGTCAGGGAGGGTGGGAGTATAACTGATGCATGTTTGTGTCACACACCTACCAGTAGAGGGTATCAAACCCCGACAGCTATCTAGTGCTTTCACAGTTCGATACTGTTATTGGATGTGCCACATGGATTAGCTGGTGGGGAGCACTCAGAACATATATGTGATGGCGAGTGACATCTGCAACAGGGATACTGTAGATATACAGTAGGTGACGTACACGTGCCTGTCTGCATGAACAGGTGCCAGTGTCAGCACAGGCACACACACACAGGGACACACACACACAATAACACACTTGGCAGGGCCAGGAGTGCGACTTGTCACTAGTGGGATTGCCACAACACATCACTGTGCAGGGAACACATGCACCACACTGGTCATACGGAGGTCATATGGGCAGTGAGTATGAGGGTGTGTCAGACATCAGGCAGCATGCTTCACTGTGCCCTGGAGGGAGTAGTGCATGTGGATGTGGGCATACGCACCATACAACACATACACGAACACACTGGGTGCCAGTTCAGGCATGCGTGGGTGCATGTCTGCACGGGTGTGAGATGGCCAACAGTGCCAGCAGGCTATACAAGGGTAGGCGATGGGTATACCTTGGCATCAGGCCACATGACAATGGTCTGCATTGTGGCACAGGCCTGTAGCTTCTGCATTTGCCCACACAGGTGGGTATTGCATCCATCTAGTCACCTGGTGACTATTGTGTGTGGCCAATGCTGTGCATTACTTGCCATGTATGTGTTCCTAGTCCATGGCATGGATGGTGTCTAGGATGTGCACACCTCCCACATGCATGTACAGTGACATGTGGAACTGTACCTGGGGTGTCTGGCTCATGCTGTGAACACAGCTTATCATCAGATGTGCCAGTCTTGCCCACCTGTGGCAGGGACTGGTACTGGTCAGCAGGTTTACCCTGCACCTACATTGATAGCATGCTAACAGCATTTCCTGATATCAGTGTCATCTGTCCATACAGGGCATGTTGTCAGGCATGGTATGTCCATTGTGGGTCACATGTGAAGGCACAGTGAGGTTGTTAACTGTGATTGGCTGGCCTTGATGTCACATGTATGATTGTGGCTTTGCACCCCAGCCTCACAGCTATTTACATCTGTTATCCCTGTATGGTTGACATTGTGATATATAGTAGGGCCACCATAAATGAAATTAGCAAAACCCCTCCACATTGCCCACACTCACAACCACCTCTACAGGATCTGAGTTACACACACGCACACACACACACACACACACACACACACACACACACACACACACACACACACACACACACACACACACACCTGTCATGTCTGGAGTAAAACCCCTACCTAACTAGCTTGCTACACTACACAGTTATAGTACATACGGACATTACTGAAGTACATCTTCCCCTAAGGGGTATTTCACAATTAATGACATCAGCAGGACTATCAAAGAAGGGCATTTGTAATGTACTGCAAGTGAGTAGCCTATAATGCATTAGTCCATACACAGACACTAAAACACACAAAACATCTGGAACTGGCATGGAGAGATGGAACACTAGCACTATTCTAAATCACACTACAGTATGCTGTTACAGAACACCTCAGGCGATTACTGGGCTATCACTTTCCCAGAGGTGTATTACTAGGTGAGTGACATCAGCAACCTTACTAAAGTAGAGTATTTGTATTGTACGGAGTGTGAGTAGCCTAAAAAGTGTTGCTCTCTACTCAGTCAGACACACACACACACAGACTCACACAGTTGCCAGGTCTGGGATTGAACACCTATCTAACTAGTATATCATACTACAGCAGTGCGCAGTTACTGAATGCGCTACAGCGATTACTGGTCTATCATTTTCCCAGAGGTGCACTTCTAGGTGAGTGACATCAGCAGCCTTGCCAAAGTAGAATATTTATATTGTACAGAGTGTGAGTAGCCTAAAAAGCATTGTTCTCTACTCAGTAAGACACACACAGATTCACACACAATTGGTAGGTCTGGGGTTCGAACACCTACCTAACTAGTTTATCACACTACAGCAGTATGCAGTTACAGAACATGCTAAATTACTAAGCTATCATTTTCCCAGAGGTGTATTACTAGGTGAGTGACATCAGCAACCTTACCAAAGTAGAGTATTTGTATTGTACGGAGTGTGAGTAGCCTAAAAAGGCTTGCTCTCTACTCAGTCAGACACACACACAGACTCACACAGTTGCTAGGTCTGGGGTTTGAACACCTACCTAACTAGTATATCATACTACAGCAGTACACAGTTACTGAATGCGCTACAGCAATTACTGGTCTGTCACTTTACCAGAGGTGCACTTCTAGGTGAGTGACATCAGCAGCCTTGCCAAAGTAGAGTATTTGTATTGTACGGAGTGTGAGTAACCTAAAAAGCATTGGTCTCTACTCAGTCAGACACATACAGACTTGCCAGGTCTGGGGTTCGAATATCTATCTAACTAGTATATCACACTACAGCAGTGCGCGGTTACAGAACATGCTGGCAATTACTGGGCTACCACTTTCCCAGAGGTGTACTTGTAGGTGGTGAGTGACATCAGCAGCCTTGCCAAAGCTGAATATATGTATTTTACTGAGTATGAATAGCCTAACAAGCATTTCCCTCTACAAATTTAGAGACAGAGGCACACACACAAACACACACTCACAATTGACAGGTCTGGGGTTAGTCCTACTACCTAACTAGTCTGTCGCTACAGCTGTACGCAGTTATGGGATGCGCCATGCATATTACTGAGCTATTGCTCTCCCAAAGATGTAATTCACATTGGATGACCACAGCAGACTTTTCATACTACTGCTATGGTGAGGGCAGTGTGCATGGGCCATACCCATTCATGTAGGGGTTGACATGCCACATGCGGGCACACACAGGGTCATATGTCACAATGTGTATACAGCTACTAGATGGCTACTTCCTTGTACAGTCTTGTTGCACAGCTGGCACGTGCACCACATAGTCTGTCATGCTGACAGGTACTGGTGGCTAGTATCCATAGTGGGTTACATCCACACCTCATGTGTTGGGGGCCCTTTGGCTGAGTGCCGGTTGGGACAGGCCTGCATGGCTCCTTGTCATGGTCACCCTCTTCCACACATCTATGCCCTTGTACCTGTGGCTTATTATAGTGTGTTGTCCTTGCATATTTGTCTGTATTCCTATCCACTGTGTGTGCAAGGCAGGAGTGGTGCATACTGACATGTGTCTGCACTGAGAACTGCAACTTCCAGATATGTCTGGTCCACTGGTGTTTGCAGACATGGCTTTCATGTGTTTAAGTGTGTGAGCATGCCCAGTATGACCTCTCAGTATGTTGTTGACTGACAGTCTCTTCATTCCTCTATGTTTGTGAGCATGCCCAGTATGGCCATCCGTGTTGCATGTGTGGATGACATCCAGGTAATTTGTGCTGCGGTGCTGACCTTTGTGTTGTATACTGACAGGTAACATGCTGTGTCTGCATGGGTATCCATCGATCATTTGCCATTGGCTGTTGCTACATTTTTTCATAGCGGGGGGGGGGACACCTGACTGTTTCTACTGTTCTACACAGGAGTGGTGGGGGGGACACCTGACTGCTACTCTAAGTGTACATTGGATGGGGGCAACTGACACTTGTCCACATTTGCTAGGACTGTACTGGTATGTCAGGTACTCCATTTCAGTCTGTAGTCTTACCTATCCTGCTGGCTAGAGGCTTACCAGTGTACTAGAGATCCCAGCTTTGTTTACCTACATATTAGTTTCTGACTTACTAGCCTTCACAACTTACATTGGCTGCTGGCCTGCGGTCTGTCTGTGTAGGCCTGGGGGAGGGGTTGCCCATATCCAGGGCACATTCAGAGGCCATAGTACAGCATTTGTTTGTGTTCACCTGTTCTGCTGGCTCAGACTGTTGTTGGATATGTGATCCTTCCTGACTGTCATGTGTGGCTCTTATGGACACCCATGTCACTCAGGCCATTTCCTGCAGTGGGTTTTGTCACCCTGTGTATTATTGGCTTCTGTGGTGACTTCAGAATGTGTTACAGATCTCATGATGCCACTATGGGTGTCTACTCTCTGCTGCCTTGACATCCAGCCACCCAATTCCCTTGCATGTTCACATCCATACCATAGCTACAGGTGAAAACACATTCTACTCCATTTGGCAATTGTTAGGTTGGTTGACTTACCTTGAGGGTGTGCTGGACTTGAGGATGGTGCTGGAGGGCTGCCTATGTCGGATGCACATAGTACACTCCCTATACATGGTTGGGCATAGGTAGTGTCATGTTTGGTATCCCTTTTACTGTCTTGTGTGAGTCAGAAAGAGGAGTCATTCCCTGGGCCCCTACTGTGTCAGTGCATATAGTATGCGTTGCCTCTTTGCCAAGGCCAGGGCATACTGGGCATGCCCCCTTCTGCCTACAGGGGCAGGCTCAGGTTGTTCCTCCTCCAAATCACTCTGTGTCTGTACAGGCCTAAGCATTGTTGGGGGGCTGTGTGGCCCTGACCCATGCTGTTCCTGCTGCAGCTGTTTCCACAGGATCATATAGTGTAGCATAGCACATACCATTACAATCTGGGTACATGTAGCTGGTGAATACTTCATGGCTCCACCGGATGTGTCCAGACACCGGAACCGTCACCTGAGCATCCCAAACACATGCTCTATTATATATCTGGCCTGTGTGTGTGCCTCATTATGGCATTGTTGTTCAGGTGTGTGTGCATTTCTGATGGGTATCATCAGTCACGGCTCCATTGGGTACCCAGCATCCCCCACTAGGTGACCATAGGGGATGTCCACATCAGCAAATCTGTGGTACAGCTGCATCAGTTGCCATATGTGTGAATCGTCATAGCTTGCAGGGCAGGCGGCACACACAGTCAGTATAATGCGCTGGGCATCACGACCTGGCAGTTGATGGAGGGATGCCCCTATGGTTGATGTAGGCCCTACCCTGCTCACGGGTGGTGCTTTGATGCAAAATGCATGCAGTCTATAGCACCCACTATCCCAGGGTAGTTAGCTATTTGGTGGAAGAGTCACATATTGCTGGGTCATCACCTCACATGTGTTGAGGAAATATATGTGCTCACTGGCATGTGCTGACATGGCATCCAGGAATTGGTGGAATACTCTGCATGCTGATGCCTGTGAGATGTCAATGTTATCCCAGTTGTGGTTTGGGAGGTACCTGTGGCTAGTATACCTCGGCCTACACATAACTTGGTATCCACTGGGATGGGTTCCCCTCGGCCAGTGTGGTGTGTCAGGTGTGGCCTGCACAGCACAACGATTTGCTGTAGGATGTCTCTGTCTACCCTATAGCACTCCACTATCTCCAGCTCATGTAGCCCCTGGTAGGTTACCCTGGGTCTGTACAGTCTTGTCTGTCTCCTCACTGTGGGTTGTTCAGCAGCATTCACATCCTCATCACCCTCAGCCTCTTGCACATGTTGTTCTATGTTGCCTGCTGCAGCCCTTCTCATTTTGTAGGTTTGTTTGTTAAAATATCCCGCTTGTATACACCGGTGGTGTAGAGTGTGGAAAAACCAAGGGGGAAGGTGTTTGCTTGGTTTATAGTGGTGTTCTAGGCTGGGCTGGTCTGATGCCTGTGTAATTAGCTGATTTTGATACGTTTCACCTGGCAGCTCAGCTAGTTCTCCTTGATTACCTTCCTACTGCTGTTTTCCCTTCCCATTGCCTCCCTGTTTAAGCCTGTGTGCTGCGCTGAGTGCTCAAATGTGCACAGAGCTGCTATTTCCTGGTTTAACTTCCTATTTCTTCCTGTAAACCTGGTGCGGCACACACCCTTACACTTTGTAAGGAGTGCTAGGCAGTTTGGACACACGTCTAGCTTAATTGTGCTAAGCTAGGAACAGTCCCAAGCCACAGGGCTCCAATCCACTTACAGTATTTCTGACACACACACACCCATGATGTCACCTATCTCCTGGTCTTGCACCCAGCTATTTCTACTCTTGCACTCTTGGGACCTGTCTCACACCCTGGGGAAATCTGGGATTCACTATCCTTCCCCTCATTTGCATAGGATTGCCTGCTAATGCATAGTTACATGTCCCACACTGAGCCTCCCCCCTTAGCAACCATTTCTCACTGGCCAGGTTGTCTTATTCCTGCCATTGACTTGCATGGTTGAATACTGCTTTTAGTTAGAATGCTTATCTTGGGTTTGTTTTATTATTTTCCCCGATCCTGTTTGTGCGCCCTGCTGCTTAAACAGGCAAGATCGTGAAAAAAAAGTTGTTTTTATTTTTATGCATTTTGCATTGTCAGTGACTTTCTACTTGGCCATTGGCATGCTTCATCAATGATATGCAGCCTTTATTTGGAGCTGTCATAGCTCCATTTTTAGTTTGCAGAAATGCTCGGTTACTAACCGAGTACATTTCTGTGAACTGCACTGTCCTGCACTGACAGCTGCCTGCTTCCTGGATCGCAAATTACCATCATTTGCATGGTTTTCACCTGCAAATGAGGGTAATTTGCATACAGCTTCGATCTGTGTGGATTAGCCTAAGAACTCATGTGCACATCCACAGCTCGTTCCTGGATGGTATATGCCGCCATATTGCGAAATATTCCTGCACGCTATAAGCTTGAATCCGGGAATATGTATTTATATATATATATATATATATATATATATATATATATATATATATATATATGTATATATATAGAAGGAAGTAGGAACTGAGCTGTATGTTTGCTAACAAATGAATGCAGCATATATTAGTATTCTCCGTTATCTTAATCAATAATATAATATATATAACTATAAAAGATATTGCCCACTGCCAAATGAAGAGCCTCTCAACATAGGAGTAAGATCTGGTTCCTCCTTGTTTGTTTATATACCATACCACTGACATATTGTCTGATTGGAGCTATTGTCCCTAGTGGAAGAAAGTCTGAATGCTTGCAATGCTAGTAGCACTGCTCTCACCTCTAGTACATTGATATGCAAGTGAGCCTCATTATGCCCCACTCTATCTGGGAGGCATCAGTTAGTTCCTATCGTTAGTTGATCGGTCTGGATCCACCAACGGTCCTTTTTAAGATTCCATTATCAAAATAGGATGAGACAGAGGCAGATGTTGAAGACACCACTGGGAAAAGAGTAGCCATTGAAGGATTCTCATATGTAGCCTGGCTAGTGGAACTAGAGTTATAGTAGAGGCCAAGGTTCCTAAAGTTTGAGCACTGTCTTGGCTTTGACTCTGTGTTGGAAGTAGACTGTTTATCTGTTGTCTCAGATTTTGTATTCTGTCTGCAGGAAGATGAGCCACCATGGCTATGTCTATTTCTGAGGCTACAAAAGTCAAATATTGAGAGGGCAACAAGGAAGACTTTCCCAATTTATCGTAATCCTTAGCTGAATGCAGAGTTGGATGGTTGAATCCCTGGCTTGTAGAAGTAGGTGCCTGGTGGTGGCAGGCAGGAGCCAGTCACCAGTGCAGACACTTGGAATCCAAGATATCTCAAGTGAGCTGTCACTACCGCCACACATTTGGTGAACACCCTGGGGCTGTGGTGAGACCAAGGACAGAGCATGAAATGTAATGACTGGCTCCAGCCAAATGACTCCTCGATGCTCTGTCCATTTTATGTTAGTAGGCATCTTGGAAGTCTATGGAGCACATCCATTTGTTTTCCCTAACAGAGAATACAGACTGCAGTGTTACCATTGAACTTGGACTTCTTCATTGATTTGTTTTTTGCTGAGATCCAAAATGGGCCTCAGTCCATACCTCTCAACCTGGAAACATCAAAATCTGGACAAAGGCCATGAAAAATAGGTACAAATGTGTATGCTGATTAACATAAAATTTGCATACATAATTATGTAACCCCACCCACTCCTCTGGAGTTGTGGGATACCAACTTTTAAATGCAAATTGAAGAATAGACAAAATATAACCAGAACAATGGTGTTTTTATTTCTATTAACATTTAAACGTGTATAAACTTAGTATTGGGCATCACATTTTAGCCCATGGCAATTATTCTTGCTTGCCCCCCCCCACACCAGCTTCCAGTACCACTAGGGTGACTTTCCCACTTCTTGCCATTAAATGCTGAACAGGTTACCAGGCATTACCAGGCATAAGGTTCAGTGAGTTGGCAGACTTTAAGGATTCAATGTGAGATGCATTGTTGGAGATACTGGGTAGATAGATTGGTGTGATGAAGGAGATGATTTGTCTGAGCTATGAAACAGAATCGGAATTGTCCATATATGGTAAGGCCTTGCTGTGTCTGTGGCTGCCAAAAGAGCAATAACTAGAAAATGGAAATCAAAACCTAAAGCAGCTATACTACAAGTAGTGAATATAGTAAGAGAAATAAAACAAATGGAATTGAGATCTTTAGAAAAGGGTAGAAATAAACTACATAGGAAAAAATGGGAATTGTGGAAACAATACATACAAGGGAGGAATGAGGTTTAAAGGGTGGCAGGACTTAAATGAGCAGTGCAATGCTTGACTGAAAAAGATTGGGTAGATTATAAGTGATATATAATGTTTGCAACTGAGAGTGTATCAGTATGGTTTGTGATGTAAAATGCTTGCAACTAGGATTGTATTGATGTGGTTTGTTTTCATTTGTGTAAATGTATGATTGTCTATATAGTAAGTAATTGTTTAATAAAGATATTTCTTGTTTAAAAAGGGTAGGAACTGAATAATTTATGTAATGTTGCTTAGGTTATGATATATTGCAATACATGTAAAAAAAATGTTTGTTAACTATAGTGCGATTACTTTTATATGAATGTAAATATGCCTATGTCACAAGTGATAATTCAATAAAGGTGTCAAAAAAAAGCACAGTTCAGCAGACCACTGAGAGCCTATTTTCCAGAGCACTGTCTGGTTAACTGACTTGTCAGTTACAGAATGCAAATGGTGGCTGAAAGAGTCAAACCCTGGACTGCCAGATGCAGGTCGCTAACAGCTCAAAATTTTAATTTACTGTGCTGACTGCCAGGTAAATCAGAATCTGCACTATCTGGTTTGCTCCATCAATAATTGCCTTGTTTTGGTAGGGTAAGCTAGACACTGTCTAGCGAAAAGATGTTTCCAGGTCTGTAGTGTGTGTGTGTGTGTGTGTGTGTGTGTGTGTGTGTGTGTGTGTGTGTGTGTGTGTGTGTGTGTGTGTTGGGGGGGATCATTATCGTGCCAAAATCACTCTTTATGCTCCTTTCATACTACTGGCTAAACAAAGCAATCGTTTTATTTTGAATGCAAAGGCTACTGTTTATGAATCCGTTTGGCTTTTGCAAGCCCACATCAATCTTTTTCTTGCCAATTCAGTAACTGGTTTCTTTATCATGTAGAGAGTGCTGATATTGCCTTAAATAGTCTTTTTTGCCAAAACTACTACATGCAAACTATTTTGGCACCTAAATCTTAGTTGTTTTTCTGTAAAAGCACATTTTTTTTTAAATCAGGCTAATACATCAGCATTATGGTATGTAAACTGTCTTTATGCTAAACTACCTTACATAAATCATTTAACACCATAAATGACAGTAACTTGTCTCCTTGAAAAATAAATAGCACATAACTAAGAGACCCTACATACTTACACTTGTACCACCAGTTCATCTGAATAATCACTATCATGCCAACACACATTATATAAGCTATTTCCATCAAAATTGACCATGTAAAAATCTAGCATTGCTTGTAAATCAATTTTTAAATGCATAACTACTCTATGTAAATTATTTCTTTGCATTAGCACAAAGCCTGTGGTTATGTAAAAACATTCAGTATGGCTTTTTATAGCTTGTCTGTATAAACAATGGGTTGGTTGCAAAATACATAAGATGAAAAAGAACATGAAGTCAGCAAAGAACCTGCCCATATCATCATCCACCATCTGTCCCATCTTTATGCATTTTGTTCTGAAATACAGTTCCCCTTCTCAGTTTCAGGCTGTAACACAATACTGTCAAATGTTTATTATAAACAGAAGTTGCCCTGCCATCAAGAAGAGTACACCCTATGCATCTATATCACGTTATCGAAATCTTACTACATTGAATCACTAAAGGTCGACCTCTAGTGATCGATGTAGTAAAACATCGAATAACATTTAAATAAAACAAAACAAACAAAAATTAAAAACTAACTAGCGTGAGCTAAACCCCTGCACCCCACCATTTAAATATTCCAACTGTGAGACTATACTACATTGAGGTATGGAAATCTCCCTATGGAGATTTCCATTTATGATGTTCTCTTTTATGTTGTGGTGCCGACAATATCAGCTTCGACATTGTCGGCTTTCGACATTGTGAAGTAGACCCCACCCTGAAACCAAACATATATTATTTATTTGACTAGCAGCTGGAGACAGAAAAGAAAGAATGTTTACTATCGTGATCATTGCAAGAAATACTCGAATGGCAAATCCTTGTTGAACTCCTAAAGGGCGTGCACAGTGATTCACTTCCACTACATGCAAGTGAGGAACAAAGTAACGTTAAAGCTTTAACCTGCAGCTACTGAAGGAAATCGTTGAGCAATTTTAGAAGCATGAATGATTTATATAGGAATGTGCTGCATTATCAGGAAATACAGATGAACTGGAGACAGAACATTATTTATCAGAAAACCAGGCGTCAGCAGTTTAGAATCAGCAGCAGCACCGCAGTGTATGTTTAGTGTGAATTTTTAGTTCCCCTAGTTACCCGGTAAATCATCGACTGCATTTGAGTGTTTTTAAAGGGCCAACATGTAATCACTAAAATCTAAAGAAATCAAGTAACAGAACACCTCCAACGGTCCTACCTCAAAGGCAGTCATAAAAAAATCGTAACTCCAAAGTCCGATGACTGCACATTTCCATATAGCGCTGCCAGCTGTATAGTTATTGCATTTTACAACATTCTTCACAGTTTAAATCATTAAGTGCCAAGTGTCAGCCTCCACTGCAGACAGTTATTACTTACAAATAATTATCAGTTTGACACGTGCAGTATCAAACTTAATCAAAGAGCAATAACATTAAAATTTGCAGAGAGAGAAAAAGAAATAAATGCTTCCTTCTTTGATTCATTTACCCTATACACTTTTTTGTTTTTTTTACTTACTTGAGGAAGCAGAGAAAGTCATTTTTTCATTCTGATCCTGCCCCCTGCCTTCAAGTGCCTGTGGAGACTTAGAGTGCTGCTGCTGTGTGGAGTGGACGAGAACACTGCAGAATGTTATCTTTAACTTCACTGACTTGGCAGAGAGAACTTAAATTGTAAATAGTTGTGGCAAAACAGCCAACTTGCACTTGCAGCTGTTGTATGCTGCTTCCAAAAACAAGAAAAGCAAACATTTCAGAAATGAGTGAACAGGCCGGGTACAACACTAAGGAAGTCTGCATCGGTCAGTATTGCGAAGCTGATGCACGCGCCCCTGCAAGTTGTTGATGACATCAGTGGCCACTCTGAATATGATTATGTATGTATATTATGAAAATAATAAAAATGAGTATATGAGCAGGTAGATGAGATTGTATCTTATGTAATATAAGTTATTTGGAATGCAAGACTGAAAAAAATGTTAAATGAGAAATGAATTTTGGCAACTATATTGCAAAAAATCAGACTATGATTGTGGAAGAAGGAGTGAGGATCAATTAGGGAAGACTAATAATGAGGAGGTTATAAGAAAAATGACAAAAAGTAAGAAATGAAGTGTGAATATGGGCCTATAAATATTGTTTTTTATATGTAATGTTAAATAAATACCCCTACTGGTTTTATAGGTGCCATGGTATCTCTTATATCCACTTGAGCTATCACCAACTCAAACAGATGGGACTTTGGTTTAGTATCTCATGTGAAAGACAACACACTCCAGTGTGCAGTGCTGTACTGTGTCAGCAATCCATCTACTTGCTATGGGAATAGAACCCACACCCTTATGCACCAAAGGTAAGTATGCTACCTGTTGTGCCACTGCCACTGACTGGCCATAGTGATCTTGCATGTCGTTTCTAGTATTGATTGTTCGTAACATGGGCAGGTGCTCATTCTGAATGGCCTGAATCCCCCTCCCACCTAGACTTTTAACCCAACTATACTACCGCCACTACTAACCACAGTCAGAATTAGCTAGTTATCTTTACATACTTTAAAATCTTGTCTGACAACTTTGTTACTAATATTATAAACGACAAGAAACTATCTTAACTTGCAACATTTACTGTATATACTGTTGATAATCAATATCTTGTTATTGTATTAAAGCCAACAACCTGTAATGTTGTTTACTATTGCTGTAACTTGGTATCTCTATTTATCATGTACATGATGTGGAGCTTTTCTCCCTGGGCATCTGCTGAAAAAGGACCTGCGTCCAGTCGGAATTTCCCGGTAAACAAATGTAAATAAATAAATAAATAAAAACTATATGGAGACAACAACATCTGGAAAGAAATATCAGTAAAAAGGACAATGTTAATAGAAAACAAACTGAGCAAATTGTTAGTAGCAATGTCTACTAACATCCCAGTGAAGGGTTCAAAACATTTAACAAGCAATGCAGAAATATTTATACTCTGCACATCACCATTCACCTATAAACAGACCAACTGAAAGATATGCGAAATCTGAAAACTTGTGAAAGTCGCAAACCAGAATGCTAAGCCCCTACTGCACAAGAAAATGCCCTCTTCGTTTACCATAATATTATATAAAAGTCATCACTACTGGGACAGGATGTTATTGTTGAACAGAAACGTGTATACCCCATAGGGTTTTGTGAAATCTAATGGGCAAAGACAAATGCACAAAACACAAATTCAGAATACAAACAAATTGTAGACCACT